>NC_136517.1:64689266-64736766 GCF_053919585.1 Euprymna scolopes | reverse complement strand
TCACACCACCACGGAGGCAGACCGAAAAAATAAAATATGAAACCAGATCGAATGAAAGGTCGGAAGAAGAGTGTACTCGTTGTGGAGCAACACACGAAACAAGTGTCCTTTTAGATATGCCATGTGTCACTACTGTAAAAGACAAGGGCACATAGCAGAGAAATGTTTTAAATTAAACATGAAAAAGAAACCCCCAATAGGTTAGAAAAGAAAAAAAAATTCAGTGAGGCAAATAGAAGTGGAAGCCACAGACTCGGATAATTCCGAGAAAGTTTATACCATAAATAGGATCAGAGTGCCACTGGAAAAAGTAGACCCCTATTGTGTAGACATCAACATTTGTGACAAGAGGGTTTCTATGGAGATAGATACAGGAGTATCTGTAACGATAATGGGACTAAAAAGCGTGGAAAAAAATAAACAAAAAGTTGCTGGAGCCCACAAAAGTGCGTCTTAGGTCTTATACGGGAAATTGCATCCAGGTGTTTGGACAAACAAAAGTTCCAGTGCAGTTGGACAGTCGTCGGGTGGAATTACCGTTAATTGTGGTAGCGGGGGATTCCCCCACACTCCTGGGAAGAAACTGGTTGCAACATGTGAGGTTGCCATGGAAGGAGATTTTTAAGGTGCAGACAATAAAGGAGACTGACCAAGACAAATTGAAAGGAATATTAGCAAAGCATAAGGCTGTGTTCGATGGGAAGTTAGGTCAAGTGAAAGGAACCCAGGCCAGTTTGTATATAGACCCAGAGGCAAAACCCAGGTATTTCAAACCAAGGTCAGTACCCTATATGCTGAAGAAGAAAATAGAAGAGGAATTAGGAAGACTGCAAAAAGAAGGAACAATTTCACCAGTTGAATTCTCTGAATGGGCTACACCAATAGTACCCATTTTAAAAGCGGATCAGTCTGTACGTATTTGTGGGGACTATAAAGTGACAATCAATCCAGTCACTAAATTGGATAATTATCCAATACCAAAAACAGAAGATCTGTATGCGAAATTGGGTGGAGGTGAAGACTATACCAAGCTAGATTTAAGCCAAGCTTACCAGCAATTACTGATGGATGAAAAATCTAGAAAATTAACAACTATCAATACTCATAAAGGCCTTTTCATGTACAACCGACTATGCTATGGATTGAAATCAGCCCCAGGAATATTTCAGAGAACTATGGAAAACATTTTGCAGGGCATTGAAAATGTAATTGTTAGAATTGACGACATTCTACTGACAGGCAAAACCAGGAAAAAACACTTAGAGACCCTGGAGGAAGTTTTAAACAGGCTAGAAAAAAGTGGAATTAAATTAAACCGGGAAAAATGCAAATTTTTAGTGCCCGAGGTATTATATCTAGGCCACATAGTAAACAGGGAAGGCATAAAACCTGCAGAGGAAAAAGTGAAATCGATCAAGCAGGCACCACGCCCAACATCGGTAAAGGAGCTACAAGCTTTTCTGGGGATGATAAATTATTATGCCCAGTACATTCCGAGCATTTCAAACATTCTAGCTCCTTTGCATCAGTTATTGAAGAAGCATTCAATATGGGAGTGGACGTCAAAACAAGAAAGAGCATGGGAAGAAGCAAAAGAACAATTAAGTTCCTCAAAAGTGTTGGTACATTTCGACCCAAACAAAGCCGTGTCAGTGGCATCTGATGCTTCCCCATATGGGGTGGGTGCTGAACTATCTCACATCATGGAGGATGGCTCCGAAAGACCAATAGCTTTTGTATCACGGACCCTTGCACCAGCAGAAAAGAATTACGCCCAAATTGATAAGGAGGCATTGGCAGTAGTTTTTGGGGTGAAAAATTTCACCAGTATCTGTATGGAAGGCCATTCACATTATATACTGATCATAAGCCGCTCTTGGGATATTTTAAAGAAAATAAGAAAATCCCAGAGATCAGTTCGGCGAGAATTCAACGTTGGACAGTAATCCTATCTGCATATTCATACCAGCTAGAATATCGGGAAGGAAGAAAAAATGGAAATGCCGATGGATTGAGTAGGTTGCCAAGATCTACAACACTGGGAGAAGTGCCCATACCAGAGGAGAACATTATGCTGCTAGACTACCTGGATCAAGCTCCTGTTACACATCAAGAAATCGCCAGGTGGACAAAAAAGGATAAACTCCTAAAACAGGTGCTGGACTATGTAAAAAATGGGTGGCCAGAGAAGTGTCCTACTACAGAAGATTGGCACCCTTATTTTAATAGAAGACATGAATTGGGAATTGTGGAAGAATGCTTACTGTGGGGAAAGCGAGTAGTGGTACCAATACAAGGGCGGAAAGAACTCTTAGAGGCACTCCATGAGGGACATCCAGGAATTGTAAAAATGAAAGGGCTGAGCAAAAGCTATTTCTGGTGGCCAAAATTAGACCAGGAAATAGAATTTAAGGTGAGGAATTGCTATGAGTGTCAACAAACCAATCAAATGCCAGCAACCGCACCTTTACATCCCTGGGAAATCCCTGAAGAGGAGTGGTCCAGACTTCACATAGATTATGCAGGCCCATTTAAAGGTCACATGTTTCTGGTAATAGTGGATGCTTTCAGCAAATGGTTAGACGTCTACATGTCAAACTCATCCACCACAAACGCCACCCTGGAACACCTACAAAGATGTTTTGCAACTCACGGGTTGCCTCAAAAAATTGTAACGGATAATGCAGCCGTTTTTGTAGGTGAAGAATTCCAAGCATTTATGTCAAGACAAGGAATTCAACATATCACAACAGCACCAAAACACCCCTCTTCAAATGGATTGGCTGAAAGATATGTGTGGATTTTTAAGGAAGGAATGAAAAAATGAGTCATGAGAAAGGCTCCCTAAGTTCAAAACTGAGCCGTTTCTTGTTGTCATAACTCCACACCACAAACGGTCACTGGCATATCACCAGCAGAATTATTAATGAACCGGAAAATAAAGACAGTTTTGGATTGGATCATTCCGCAGAAAACTACAGTGAGGGAGCGTATGAGAAAACACCAGGAAATTCAAAAGAAATATCATGACAACTCTTGGAGCATACGAGAATTTAGAGAAGGTGAATTAGTCTGGGCCAAAAATTTCTATACAGGACCAAGATGGAAAAAGGGAGTGGTCAAGAGACGGACCGGTCCAGTGTCATATAAAATTAAACTGGAGTCGGGGACAGTGGTAAGGAGACATGTGGACTATGTAAAAGAACAGATGGAGCTGGACGCAGAAAGAGCTTCGGAAATAGGAAGAACAAGTCCACAAAATAGAAATCAAAATTTGGATACAGACTGGGTGATCCCACTGACCTCAGGCACCAGTAGTCCAGGTAGCTTCAGTCCGAACCAGGAAACAACAAATGGAGTGGGGAATACACAGCAGGAGGCCCCAGTAAGAGAAACCATTAGATGTAGTGAAAGAACAAAAAACAAACCGAAGCACTTGAAAGACTATGTCACATAAACAAGTAATTCGGAACTATGGGTGGAGGGATGTAATGTATATAACATGTGCAGACAGAGTAGTGTCCCTTGAACTAAGAAACCAACTAACATCCGGGTTTCACTACGCGTGTGCAAACGCCATTACAGTAGTATCATCGTGTAAACGACTAATAAAACGAGTTTAAATCTACCTTTCATCTTGTGAGTTTATTACAGTAGGCCTTTATGCCATACCTTGTCGAAGGCCTTTGATATGTCAAGAGCAATTGCCCTAGAAAGGTAGCCTTTTTCAAGAGATTTGCTAATCCTATGAGATATAACAGTTAGCATATCTGCGGTAGATCTTGCAGAACGGAAACCAGGTATGTATGAGTGTGGGGTGTAGATTAAAGGTGAATATCTACTATGGTTAAAAAAAGATCAAATGTGGTTTGTGGATTAGTGACTAATTGGAAAATTATAGTATAAGGGTTAGGGTGCATTTCGAAATGTGCTTTAGGTGTTAGTTTTCAAGTAAAGATAATTACCAGTACTTTATTCCATCTAATGAAAGAAATATATTGTTGCTAGTTAATACAGATAACTTATAATCTGGGCACAAACTGTTATCTATTTTAGATATTCTTTAGAGTATAAATATAGGTTAAGCTAATGCCTCCCTTAGCAATAGAAATCCATAGATGTTTTGTATTTATCGATTTTGAAAAAGTCAGCCTAAAGTTTAGGACCGGAAGCTAAACCCCCCCCCTCCCAAGGTACGTGCAAAGTATGTGATTTTATATCAATTTGGAGAGAAGAGCAATTGGTTTTTTGTCCAGTTGAAACAGATGATATACTTACAAAAATACAGCATTAATATACAATATAGATATACAGGGATTTGGGGAGGATTTAAGAGTATAAGGATTTTTAATGTTTATCATGCAAAACAGACAGGAAGGCATCTTATCCTTTAAAGCAGCCATTTAGAAATAACATTGTCAGTTATTTTAGTAACATGCATCAATAACAATATACATGTGGCCAGTATAGGCCTTATATTTAAACATTACACTTAGTCATAGAATGATTAATTATGATTTCCAAAAAGAGGGAAGCAGTATAAGTAAATAAAAGCAGGAAAACAGGTTTAGTGAATAAGTGATAACTTGCACAATTTAGCAGTTTTTGTATGGTCTTGATTTTAGTTTTGGAGATATCTCATATTTTGTGTGTAATAATAAAGAGTTACTTGCACTTGGTTAATATCAGGGGGAGTCTAAATAAAGTATTTGATGTGAACGGACGCGTTTCTGGTTCTTTCCTTCCTCCTCTTAAATGTAGTAGCAGCGGTCACCACGTGGTGACATAGAAATTACAGGGACCCGACGAAACATGGTGTCAGATTGGGATGAATTTTTTTTCTTTGGGTAAGGAAACCTTATAACGAGAGAGAAAAAAAAAAAGGATTAACGTCAACTATTTCACAAATAAATATGTTTAGACTTCAGCCCCCAGAGCGTTTTGACTTTATGCAACCGAACCAGTGGAGGACATGGCGAGAGCGATTTCAATGTTTTCGGAGTGTGACAAAATTATATGAAGAGTTGCCCGATACACAAATTAGCACGCTTGTGTATTGTGTGGGACCGGACGCCGAACAGATATATAAGTCGTTCTCTTTCAAGAAAAAGGAAGATTAAAAGAGTTTCGACGTGATACTGAACAAATTTGAAGGCCACTTCATGCCGAAAAAAAATATTATGCACGAGTGCACAAAATTTCACCTCCGAACACAAAGGGAAGGCGAATCGATAGAACAATTTATTCGGGAACTTCACGAACTATCGGAAAACTGATTTTTCACACAAAAATGACCAAATAAGAGACCGGCTGGTCATCGGGTTAAGAAGTGGAGAGCTATCCGAAAAACTTAGACGACCTAAGCTTAGAAAAGGCTATAGAAATAGCACGCAGCTATGAACAAGTGAGACAGCAAATGGCTGAAATGAAGGAAAAATCGGTTGACGCAGTAAAACAAAACGAATGGAAACAAAATTATCCACGAAAAGAAACACCGCAACAGAGGTGGAAAATGTAACAAAAAAACACAAACGGCAAGATTATTGTCCAGCGAACGGAAAACTGTCAAAACTGTGACAAAATAAATCACTTCGCGATGTGTTGCAGATTCAAAGCCCATAATGTCAGACAAGTGGAAAAACATACGAAAGAGGAATACTTTCTTGGGGCTATTTATAAAAGAAAAGAATTCAGAGAAAATGCAATAGACCCATGGCACGTGCGGTTAAAGGTATGTGAAAATAATTTAATTTTTAAAATCGACACCGGAGCGGACATAAATGTTATCAGTTACGAAACGTTTCGTAGCTTGAGAAAAAACCCTGTTTTGAAACCAGCATATGGCATATACAAAAGCCCCGGAGGTATATTGAACTGTATAGGGAAGTTTACGGTTGATACGAGGCATAAGGATAGCAGATACTCATTCGAAATACATGTTATTGATAGCAGTACAGACAACTTGCTATCGAGAGAAACAGCGTATCGAATGAATTTGGTTAAATTCGTGTCTAATGTAAACAAAGGGGAGGTAACTGGAGTCATGAAAACAGACCCAGTGAAAATAGCGTTAAAAGACGGTGTGAAACCGTATTGTACCCCGACGGATAGCATTTCCCATTATGCCAAAAGTAAAGAAGGAACTTCGATGTTTAGAGGACGATGGTGTGATCGAGAAAGTCACACAACCAACGGATTGGTGCAGTCCAATCGTTCCGGTAAGAAAACAAAATGGAGAAGTACGGTTGTGTCGATCTAAAAAAAATTAAATTCAGCAGTAAAACGCGAATATTATATGCTGCTGAATCTGGAGGATATATCACCCAAATTGAACGGCTCAGTGATATTTTCAAAACTGGATGCAGCCAGTGGGTTTCACCAAATTCCATTGGAAAGAGTCGGTTGCTTACGACTTTCATAACCCCATTCGGGAGATATTGTTTTAAAAGATTGCCCTTTGGAATATCATCAGCACCGGAAATTTTTCAATGGAAAACGTCCAAGCTTCTAGAAAATGTGGAAGGGGTTCACGTCATAATAGATGACATATTAATTCATGGGAAAACGATGGAGGAATATGATAGAAGACTTATAGTAGCACTAAAAATAATAGAGCAAGCAGGAATAAAATTAAACAAAGAAGTGCGAATTCAGGAAAAGTATTATAAAATACTTCGGATACAGCATATCAGCTAAGGGGATACAACCCACTGAAGAATGGTTAGAAGCGATAAAAAAGTTGTCTGCCCCTACATCAGTCACAGAGCTCAGAAGATTTTTGGTAATGAGTCAGTATCTAGGGAAATTCGTGCCTAACTTAGCAGCGGCATTACAACCAATGCTGGAATTATTGAAAAAAGATACGGTTTGGGCTTGGAATGAACCTCAAGAAAAGTCATTCCAAAGCGTTAAAGAACTCTTGATACAGGCACCGATATTGACTTATTATGATCCAAAAAAGCCCATCACGATTAGTGCGGATGCGAGCAGCTATGGACTTGGTGCTGCCATTTTCCAAGAAGAAAATAAAATATTGAGTCATAGCTTATGCCTCTTGCACGCTGACACAAACAGAACAAAACTATGCTCAAATTGAAAAAGAATGTTTAGCGAGCATATGGGCCTGTGAGAAATTTGACAGATACATCACGGGACTAGATCAGTTTTGTCTTCTAACAGATCATAAACCTTTGGTACCATTGATAAATACTCAGGATATGAATAACACTCCTTTGAGATGTCAAAGACTGTTGAGACTTAGGAGATACAATCCTATAGCAGAGTATGTTCCTGGGAAACTTTTGCTGGTATCAGAGGCACTGTCTAGAAGTCCAACCAAAAAAGCAGAAAGCACCACGGAGAAAGATGTAGAAATGTATATAGACACTATCATAAAGACCAGATCAGCTACTGATAGAAAATTAAAAGAAATTAGGAATGCTACATCTAAGGATTCAAAACTACAGGAGATTATCCATTTAACATCAAATGGTTGGCCGAGCAAAGAGGATAGATTAAACAAGGGAGTTGAACCTTACTTTAACTTTAGGAATGATCTATCAGTTCATCAGGAAATTTTATTTTATCAAGATCGAATAGTGGTTCCACAAAATCTCGGCAGAAATATTACAAGCAATACATACAGGACATCTGGGGTTAAACAAATGCCGAGAACGAGCCAAAATGTCAGTATGGTGGCCGAGAATATCGCAAGAAATAGATCTCATTAGACGATGTGATTTTTGCAATAGTTATCGTGCTGCAAATCCCAATGAAACATTGAAACCAACTCCTTTGCCAGATAGGCCATGGCAGAAATTGGGGACAGACATCCTAAAATTGGAGGGAGAATATTACTTAGTCGTAACAGACTATTTCTCCCGTTACTTGGAAATCGCAAGATTAAATCCACTAACCAGCAAAACGATAATCGGGAAATTACAAGAAATATTTGCTCGATGGGGAATACCTGAGATCGTAAGTGATAATGGAGGACAGTTCACAAGCACATATTTCCAAAAATTTACAAAACAATATGGATTCACACACACCACAGTCAGTCCACATTTCCCTCAGGCGAATGGAGCTGCCGAAAGCGCAGTGAAAATTGCGAAAAGAATATTACGACAGCCAGACATATTTCTCGCATTAATGGCTTACCGTAGTACACAAATAACTGCTACGGGAGTTAGCCCAGCAGAACTCTTGATGGGTGGAAAAATTAAAACAACTTTACCCAGTCATCCAAATAAATTAAAACCCAAATGGCCAAATTTACGAAAAGTAAAAGAGAGAGATGGGATTTACAAAACAAAAAGTAAAATAAATTATGATAAAAGACATGGAAGTAAAGACTTGAAACCACTAAGAGTGGGAGACAGAGTCCGAGAGAAAACGGATGAAGAGAAAATGTGGAGAAATACTGGTATAGTCACAGCAACAAATAAGAAAAATAGGACATATACAGTAAAGTTGAACTCTGGAGAAAGTCTAAAAAGGAACAGAAAACATTTACTACCTATTTTGGAAAATGTAGACAACTCCTCCAGAAGAAGCAAAGTTAAGCAAAAACAGGAGACAACTGTATCAAGCAGAGGACGATTATCAAAAAAACCGAACTACTTGAAAGACTTTGTTTGCAAAGATAATAAATGTTACCGTTTGTAAATAAAGGTTAAAACTGTTTGTAAAGAAAAAAAAAAAAGATCTCGACAAACGGAGATGTGTAATAATAAAGAGTTACTTGCCCTTGGTTAATATCAGGGGGAGTCTAAATAAAGTATTTGATGTGAACGAACGCGTTTCTGGTTCTTTCCTTCCTCCTCTTAAATGTAATAGCAGCGGTCACCACGTGGTGACATAAAAATTACAGGGACCCGACGAAACATTTTGTACTATACTGTAATGCTTCCACTTCAAGATATTTTGGTCTGTCAGATCCCTGTAAATCCTGCCTGGACAGCTGTTTTCGTTTTGGTTGTGATGTTACATAAGATCAATGAAAGTTCTCTTTGGGTGGGATCACTGTAGATTACATTGGATAACAATCAGATTGTAATCTGAGTTATCCAGTGGAATTTGGCAATTGGATTAGTTCGGGATCAATCCGGAATTACAATCTTATCTCCCCCAAAAAATAACGGGCATAAATCAATAAGCAACACATGGCACTTTTTTTTACATAGGAGTCACCACTTATCCAGGCCCAAAAGTCACTCGAGGATAATGGTTAATGAGTGTACACAAGTCAATGACACAATATCCTAGTAATCGTTAGTAGTGGAAATTTGGTAAATTGGATTACTTAAGGGAATGGCTCATCAGGAATTTGTTCATGTTGGACTTGAATATGATCAAATTGTAGTCAGCTGAAAAGCAGTGAAATGTAAGAGTTCCACAGGCATGCAGTTCTAAGAAAGCAGCTTTGTTCATGGAGTCTACGTTTAGGATTAGGCACAGAAAGAGTGGGGGGAGGGAAATTATTGATAGTGGTTTAAACTAGACGAGTGTTTTTCATGAAAGTTTTGCGGGGGGGGGCATAGATTGGAGCTCAGACAGGCACCTACCATGAAAATAGTGAAAAAGACAGGCTCATAATGTCTCTCCTGTGGGAAGAGGTTGCAGAGAAAAGGGCACCCCCATCAGGTTACAAAGTCTGTTTTGAACTTTGTCGAAGTATGATAAAACCTTTCCAGCAGTTCCTGCTCAGATATGACAAGAGTACTCCATCTCTGGATGTACCTGACTCTTACTCAGGTAGAGAATTGTATCAGCAGTGAGATATCTACTAGAGCGCTAGAAGGACCCCACCATTTATCCATCCCAGAAGCTTGTCAAAATATGGAGCCTCCCCAAGACGAGATCCATTCATTTCAATTGATGCCAGATAGATCAGTGTTGTGGTAGGGATCTCCAGAGCAGACCCTAATTTATCTCATGTGCTTCTGGGTTGCACTTGCTTACACTGCCGGATTTATATTTGCCCTCTATCACCCCCACAACAGTGGGGTTACTATCTTTAAGAGTATATCTGAGAAAATTGACCACGTTCTGTCTGCTCATCATTCAGCTAACATTCACATTTGCGGTGACTTCAATGTCCATAATGTAGAATAGCTGACCCACTCGAACAAGACAGATGAGGGGAAGTTCTGTTATGATTTTGCCATTGCTTATGACCTCACTCAGATTGTTCATGAACCCATTCATGTGCCCGATACTACCAGTAAGCCTTCTAGACCTTTTTCTCACAACTTCCCCTGAGCTAGGTTCATGTTCCATTCTATCTCCTCTGGGATCCTCCAACCACTCAGTTGTATCAGTTAAGATAAAAATCAAATCTTCAGATGTACTTCTCTACCGTACTGTATATCGATACTCTATGGCAGACTGGGATAGCTTTCATACATTTATATCTGATCTAGCTCTGCATTCCATGTTTAAAAAGATGTGTCCTCTATAGAATCAGACCTGACTGAATGATTAATTGTAGGCATAGACCGATTCATACCATCCAAAAAATTCCAACAAACCTAACAGCCAGCCATGGTTCTCCCTAGAATTTGCTGCTGCCATCGTGCACAGAAATCACTTTTTCCATAGCTACCAACATAATAGATGTACTGAGACTAAAGCTGCTTTCAGGACTGCCAGCAACCACTCTAAAAGAGTAATAAAAATGCAAGAGAGCTATATGCTCAGTCCGTTTAATCCAAAGTAGCTGAGCAGCAGCTTGATCCCCACCAGTTTTGGCAAATAGCAAAAAGTATCCTGAACAGAAGCGTGCGTTCTATCCCAACCATCATCAATGGACCTGAGGTCATCTCGTCAGCATCGGACAAAGCCATATGACGATTTATTTAATTTCCACACCCAATTTTTATTTTTCAATTTAAATCCCTCTGGAGGGTAAATGTAGATTTCACAGTCAATCGGAGCATTTAAATAAGCATTTTTTACATCCATTTGCTGTATTTTTAAATTGTATTGAGTGGCAAGTTGTAATAAAATTCTAATTGTCGTTAAATTTGTCGTTGGTGAAAATGTTGCAAAATATTCCACTCCAGAAATTTGTGAGAAAACTTTTGCAACAAATCTTGCTTTAAGTTTCACTGCCAGAAGCTGTGTGTTTATTTTTTTTAATTTTAATTTTTTTTTTTTTTTTAAAACCCAGCGTGAAGAAATTCTGTTGGTTTTGCCACGATTTCATGTTATTTTCAGATAAAGGTTTCAATTCGGATACCATAGCTTGTTCCCATTCTTGATTTTCTGAATTAATCGCCTCATAACTTTCTGGTGCGCTGTTCAACGAATAACAGTAATCCACGGTGTAATCTTGTATCTTTTCAATTTGTAAGAAGTCTGGCCTTTTTCCTTCCCTTATTGGGTATCGACATGTCTGGTTAATATTTTCGTCAGAAGTTCTGTAATTGTCGTCGCTATTAATATTTTCATTATGATCGATTAAGATGCTAGGTAATATTTCACATTTTTCATCCACTGGATCGCCATTTTTTAAAATTTAATGTATCATTGAATTTTACACATCTAACCTTTTTTATGGCATCTTGAGCTGCGAAGTAGATTAAGTATGCCGAGCTATTTTTATCGTAACCTACAAAAGTACTTTTTTCGCTTTTAGTATTTAGTTTACTGGTGTTTTCTATAAATGCAAAACAATCAGAACCAAATAGATGCATTCTGTCCATTTTAGGTTTTACACCGCAAAACGCTTCATACAAGTGGCAAGGATAGTGGCGGATTTGTGTTTTAGAAAATAAACCATAATTAAACCGGAAAAATCATCAATAAAGTTCAAAACGTACCTTAGATTATTTCCCCCCATCGGGTTGATCGGACCTGCTAAGTCACAATGCACAAGTGAGAATTTTCGTAACTTTTTTTGTCTGGCATTCGGCTTATATCTTTTGTCATTTTCTCCTGTGCACACACATCACAATTTGGGAGATCGTCTGAAGGTATTATTTTCATGCCTTCGACTACATTTGATAATTTTTTTAATATCAGCTGTATTGCAGTGTCCTAGAATTTTATGCCAGGTTTCCAAGTCATGACAGGCAGTCTTTGAGGGAACCATACTTTTTAAATAATATAGTCGGCCATTTTCTTTAATGTCAAATACAGTTCCATTGGGGTATATCAATTTTGATGTATTTTGGCCAAATTGTATATTCGCGCCTTGTTTAATTGCAGCCTGCATGGAAATGTCTTGCTTAAATGTAGGTATGAACAAAGCATTTTTTAGAATACAGTTACAGATTTCGCCTTCATTATTTTTTAGGGATATTTTAGCAGCGCTTCTTTTCAGGACTATATCATTTATTTGACTACCGTTGGCAAGTGCGACAAAATGACTTTGATTTTATTAATTTTGATTCAAACTTTAATCCGCAGATTCCTTGGTGATAACGTGTGCTGTAGCACCACAGTCTACAAGGAGATTTTTACCGTTTGTGGTATTGTCAAAGTTACATGTGAATAGAAATGTATGTTCTTCCTTAAAGTTCTCAACGTTTTTTACGGAGTCCATTTAAGAGCGTTTATATCGACACTGGAAACTTGTGGTTGGGTCGTCCACAATTATAGCAGATAATTTAGTCTTTTTCTTGGGAAAATTACTTTTGGAGAATATGTTGCGGTGAGGTGCATAATTTGGTGGTGTCTGCTTTCAAGAAGCATTTTTGAACTTTAATATTGCTGGAGTTATTGTCCACGAGCATACGATTAGTCTCTTCATAACTGCGCAATGCCTCTTTAAATAGCTATTGCTTATTATTTCTACTGAGTTTTAAAGCATTGCCGGTTTTTCTGCCCTTATAACGTAGTCGGTAATCGTTTTATCCTCATTACATTTCAGAGACGTTAGTTCTGTATATAGGGATATTATTTCCGGTTTCCCTTTTGATAAATAATATTCTCTTAATATGTTCAATGCTTTCCTTCCATCATCCAATGCGTCTCTTAGAGACAGGCTCCTATCGTCTAAACATTGAATCAGTTCTGCAAAAAGTCACGTTCTTTTCGAGAAATTTGGGGTCGTTTGGATTCTGTTGGAGATTGTATGACTGTGTAGTTTTCGAATCCTAAGATATCCCAGAAATTTTACCTGACACAATTCGAATTTAGATTCCGATCAGTCAAAGAAAAGACGGTGGCTGGATGCATAACCTGTTAAGTTTTGAGACATTGTGTTGAACAAAGATGGCGGCATAGTTCAGATCAGTAACCAAGATGGCGGCCAAGAATCAAATGCGGTCGGTGCCGTAGTTAACGGTGAACTTTTTGAATCCAAAATTCGACAATTTTTATAATTTTAAACGTTTTCATTGGTTGTTTAGCACAGCCGTTGGTTATAAAAATGATTGGCGAATCCATTCGTCTCATACCCCCATCAGGAGTCAAAAACATTTTACATTTATCTAGCTGAAACCACTGTCAATAATTTTCCCACTCTTTATCTGTGCCTAAATCAAAACGTACATTCCATGAACAAAGCTTCTTAGAAGTGCACGCCTGTGGAACTTTCATCTATTTGCCTGTTTTCCACCTGACTACAACTTGGATGTCTTCAAGTCCAACATAAACAAATTCCTGATGAACCGCCCACTAAAGACACCTTATCAAATCTCAAATACTAACGATTACTACGATACTATCCCATTGATTATTGTACATGCAATAACCCTTATCCCTGAGTAGCTTCCGGGCCTTGATAAGTTCTGACCACCATGTAAAAAAAAAAAAAAAAAGAAATTTTCGACTCCGCTCTTGAGGTTCGCTTTCACAAATATCCATGGGCTTAGAGGTAATATAGATGATGTAGACTCTTACCTTTTAGTAAACTCCCCGGATATCTTAGCATTAAGTGAAATAAACTTACTCATTTGAGATTGTCGGACTGACTTCCTCATCTTGGTTGTTATAGTCACAATGTTTCGGCCGTTTTGCCCTCCGGCCTTCATCAGGTGTTTTGTATCGAACTGGGAACCGTTTGCTAGGAGTCTCGAACCCAACCCTTTATTATTATTATGAGGGTACCGTGTTTGGACTCCAGCTAGGCTCTGGGACATAGTTGCTTATTCTCTGTTTGGAATGTTACTTTTTCACTGCCTTCGTTCAGGATTGAACTTGGCACCTTTGGGTAACTGTAAACTTTGATACAACATCTATGACCACTCGGCCATATGTCACTAGGACAATTCTTAGTTGGTTTTTGTTAATGTTAAACCTATGTTGTTATTCAAGGTTTTCTCTCTCTATTAGAGGTGTCCAAATTGCATTCAGCTCTACGCTTGGTTTGCTCAGTAGGTTATGTCCAAGCATGTGAGCTGTTTAAGTTTTCTCACTTTCCAGTGGGTCTGTTTATTATTTTTACTTCATCCCATAGGGGGGGGGGGCGATGCCCCCCTCTCCATCCAGACATGGTTGGCTATACCCGATTTTTCCGTCTCCCTTTGTTACTGCTTTTCGGTGTTCTTCCACCCTTACTTTAAGGGGGCAGTATGTTTCACCCTTGTAAACCTTTTTGCAACTGCATGGGATGGAGTATATGCAGTTCTTGGTCATGTTCTCCATGTGGGGCTTCACTCACACGAGATGTCATCTGAGTGTTGACTCTTGAATACCGTCCTGATGTAGGGGGCACATATTCTGAATCTTTTCGGAGATGCCTGGTATGTATGGTAGGCAGAGCGTTGGTGGTTTTTGGGTTTCATTCTCCTCTCTTATACTATTACCACGTCTGGTGGATAGGATGCTATCGGGGTAGTTATGACGGAGGGTATTCTTCAACCTGACCATTTCTTGGTGGTATGTAATGGTGTCGCTACTTATTGTCTCTGCCTCGATGTAGGCAACGTGCAATTCCATGTTTGATACTGTATGGGTGATGGAAGTTGAAGTTAAGATATTGTCCGGTGAAGGTAGGCTTGCGATATACGGATGTCTTCAACCCATGCTCTGTGCGTGATGAGTATATCAAGGAAGGCAAGTTGGTTATCTTTTTCTTTCTCCATTGTGAACTGTATCGATGGTCTTATTGAGTTCACATGGTCTAGGAGAGCCTGGATGTCTTCCTGATGGGGCCAGAGTATGAAGGTGTCATCAACGTATCTTAGCCACATGGTTGGCTTTAAGGGAGCTGAAACTAAGGCCATGTCTTCGAAGTATTCCATGTATATGTTCGCCATCACTGGTGATAATGGCGAGCCCATAGCTAGCCCCTCCTCTTGTCGATATAGGTCAGTACCCATTCTGAAGTAGGTTGTTTCTATGCAGAATATCAGCATTTCCATTAAGTTTGGCAATGGTACACATGTGCGCTCTTCTATGGAGAGGTCCACAGTTAGTTTGTCTTGAATTACTGCTAGTGCCTCACTATTCTTTTCTAGACATGGTCTCAAAAAGTAGCCTTTTTTGTCGAAGTGGTAATATGCCTTGTTAGGAGTTAACATTAAATAAAGCTGGTAGAGTATATATGTGAGTATATTTATCATACAAGTGAATGTTAAACATCAAAAATGATATACATGAAAAGTAATTATAAAATGCTGAATAGGTGTGGAGGCTGGTATATGGATCTGCAGAATAGATTTCCACAATGGTTCGGGAGTCTAAGATATCGTTGGAGTTGGCATTTTAGGAATTAAAGAAGTCAGTCGGACTTTCACCATCCGACTCTGCAACCCTGCTTTAGATTAATCATTATGAAACCAGGGCTCATTCTAGACGGATAATTTTATGAGGAAGTAGTTATGAAGTTAATTTATGAAGTTAGACCCCTTTTAATATAATTAAATGTCCATCTCTCTAGAAAAGCAATGAAAATGCTGCCGTGGAATGACCCAGAAGTGAAACTTGCAAAAGTGTTGGTACCCCAACTGGTTCTTTTACTTTGAAAATAACAATTTGTCTGTTTTCTATCAAAGAAGCAGTATGTTAAAAATATTAAAAAAAATTTTCTTTTAGAAATTGAAAGACCTTTTTACCCAAAATTATATTTACTAAAGATAAAATAGTGAATTCAAATTTTAAGACTAACTTTTGTTAGTGTTGCTGAAAATACTCTCTCACACAAACATAATTTGTTGACAGCTAATTTGGTTTGTATTTAAATGTTTATGTATCTTTCTTTTTCAGTTTCCTGAAAAATCTAGAAGAAGAATTGGTAAGTAGCAAACCATCTTTAACTGCTATTTGTGAATTTCAATTCAAGATTAGATTTTATTTGTTCAAACTTCACGCTTTAACCTTACTATTATTAGCATTTTTTTAATGCACAAATGAGTCTTTGTGCATTTAAGATTAACCATGTCTATAAAATTCAAACTGTTTTGATTGTAGTTTTATATAACACTTTATTTTTCAGTAAAGATTAATTTGCTTGATACAAGATGTTTATCTTTGTCAAAACTAACATTAAGTTGAACATATGATTACATGTCCATAACTTCTATAGCATACAACTGTTAGCATAGGATAGTTGTGTTGGTTGACTGAATTTGTTTATTTTGAGTGCTTGTGTAGAGCTTAACACCTTAACATAAATTACTTGTTATGAAATTAGTTTTTAATTCTGTTAACTTTTTTAACTTTTTTTCTTTACAGGTTGTTCTAAGGAATTGGATGTGTACAAACCAAATGTCAATGGACAATGGCCTTCAAAAACGTACAACACCACATTTAAACCATCTATCAATAATGGTCAACTTTATTTGACTGTCATGTGGATAGCAAGTATGTTTTTCCGTACATTTAGTTTCCTATTGTAATAAATCCAACCACTTCAATTAGATCAGTTGAATACCTACTTGATATGACACTTAAATTTTTTACATTTAAAATGTTTCTTGTAAATAATACTAAGTAAAACTTTTTGTAATAAAACAGTACTTTTAGGCTATTCATTTTATTCACAAAAACTAATAGCCTAAAGCAGACATACTATTATTTACATTAAATTTTACTGTCTGCTTTTAGGCTATTAGACTTTCTGTAAATAAAATTATTTTCAGGCTACTAGTAAAATTTCTAAACTTTTTTTTTTTTTTTTAAGACTATTTTAATTTATGAATGATTAAACAAGTTCTGACAAAATCTTACAATCTACAAGTCCTAGATTAAAACAATATCAAATATAACTTGATAGGAATAATGTATTGCTAAACAAACATGGTGGATTCAGATTTCAATGACTCATGTCTGAGTATTCAGGTAATCTGGCAAAAATTCCCTTGTTTGCTCTGCAATTCTGATCCAAAGAAACTAAAAATAGAGTAACTCATTGAGCTTTAGTAGATATTTCCTTTTATTTTAATTGTGACTCTATTATAAACTGATGCTTTTAGGTTTGTTTGATAGAAATTAATCTTTTCAATTTTGTATATGCAGATACCACAAATATGAATGGATTCGAAATTATCTTGAAATCAACTAATAGGTCGGATATTTGTATAATATATAACTACACTGATTCGGTTAAAAACTATCCTCCTGGCCTGGTAAGTTATTTTATTCTGGAAATGTTTTCAGTTACATCTGTACTCAAATTAAATTTTGACAAAAGCAATATTCAATCAAATTGATTTGAACCCCCCCCCCGCTTGCTCCCGAATGAACAATTGTGGTAACTACAGGGTCTTCCCCTCCCCCTCCACAACCTGCCTTCCACTGTCACTCTTAACTGGACTGTTATCAACCTTTGCAAATCTAAGACTATCCCAACCATCATAAAACTGGCAAAACCCACTGCCTCTCCTAAAACTAACTCCTATTGATCGATCTTTTGTTCCCAGTCATTGCCATCCATTGACCTATCATGCTATTTTAGCTTTTGTGTTCCTTTGTGAACAACTTTCTATCCATTGTTCTACTGATAAACTCATTTCCCCTTTTTGTTATACTTTTTTTTTTCTTTCCCACTTCCCAACCAAATGGACAAAAACAATTTACTTTGATTTATTGCTTATGAATTAAAGATTTGTATATAAAACCTTATGCGGTATTGTTTTCAACGGAAATTAAAAACAAAATTAAGAAAAATGGTATCTAGGTAAAATGTGTCCTTTTGCCCATTTTTACATGACCTCAAATCAATTTGTTTTGACATTTTTAATTCTTCACTCATTGTCTCAAAGCCATTTGATCTTTAATTTCTACAATTTAATTGTTTTGGGGCAAAATTCTTTTATTCAATGCCATATTTTGACAATGTTTTATGAGAGAATGTTCCACCAGCACTCCTAAAATAATCACATGACATAAAATTTACCTACTGTAAGATCAAGTTTTTTAGTTGAGAATTTAAACCTGGTTTGACTGCAAAGTCAATAAATCCAACTGAAAATAGTTTGTGCTCAAAAAGGATTTAATTTGTTAGGAGCATTTTCCTCAATGTTTCATACAAAAAGGGACAAATGAGATTGGACTTTGTAGCATTTAGATATTTTATTTTACAAGATCTGAAGGACAAAATTTGATAGATTCAGGTAAAAGAAATTCTATGCTATTTAAAAAATGACGTGCATACCTTTGTTACATAGTAAAGTCTAAACCTTTAATGCCAATTCAATGACTAACATGAAGAAATCTGCAGTTACCACATTGCCATTCACGCAGATCGATCTCCTGTTTTGTTCATAATTCAGTAAATATGTATCCCATGTTCTATAGCAAACTAGTGTGAAAAATGCTAAATATTAAACTTCACTTATTTAAAAAAAATTTCTTTGACTTATTAGGCAAGATTTTCATGTACACAACCTAAGTTGACCTGATGGCATCACATTCTTATATTAATGCTATTTTATGGACAAGCGCATAAAGTGTAGTTTTAAAATAACATTTAAATCCAGTTTTAGAAATAAAAGTCCATATATAACGACCCATGCCGCAGCATTCCCACCGGGTGTCCTTAACCTCGTCGCATTCCACCTGATGTAACAGGTGTTCTCTTGATCGTACATTGTCCTGCTACAAGTTGGTCTGTTGATTGTCTTCATCCACTGTGTTTTCATGGTGGGGCGCTTTGCCTCTCGATCGAATCGTCTCCTACCCTGTGTAGGTAGTCTCCGGTTGCATCAATCACTCCGCTGGTCTTGCGGCTTGCTGCAAAATGAACTCACCACAAACAAACAGAACTCCGGTTTATAGCAATAACAAACTATTAATTTATTACTTCATAACAGCTACTGTCTAAATTGATGTGACTGACTATAGAATTGAAACGATGTAAGACCAGTAAAGTCAGATTTCCCATTAACACAGGCTAGTTAACATCATAACATCAGGCCCTGAGCGACCCCAAGTCAGGAGCACTTGGCCAGCCCAGCCGTTCCATTTGCTGGCTATGACTCTACTTTTTAGAATTCCTTTTTCTAAAAATCCAACCCCTTTTTCCCCACCTCTCCTTCAGAGAGTGGTTACAAACACCCTTTCTTCCTCTTAGAGCTTACCCTTCGTCTTGTCCACTCAGCACCTCTCTCTCTCCCTTTTAGCCTATGTATTTGTACTGAGGTTTTTACTTATCAAATTAGGAGTGATTAGTCATATATTTTTATTTTTAACTCCTTGTCAAAACAATTTTTTTTTTTTTCAAATCTCTAAAACAAACCTTTTTAACTGACGATATCAAATTATCATTATCTCGTTTCCACCTTAACATTTTTTTTTTCTTTTAGACTACCTTTTAGGGTTTTCGGATATGCTGAAAACGAATAGCGCATTTAAATTTTCCACAAATTTCCTCAAAGCTTTCCAACTATTAAGCAATGTCATTTCTTATTGCTAGTACGTGCATTCGCGCAGTTTCTCGGGGTTGCGTTCATGCGTACCAAGATGGCCACCAGCGATAACATAAATAACATTGCTTAATATCCGGAAAACTACTTATTTGCAGAAAATTTAAATGCGACATTTGTTTTCAGCATACCCTAAAACCTTCAAAAGTAATCATTTTAAATGTTAAGGTGGAAATAAAGTAAAAAAAAAAAAAAATTAACGTTTTATTTCTTTGTCTACATGTTTTAATTTTCAGGAAAACAACAGAATAGAAATGATGAAAATTACCATCAGCTGGTGAATATATAGTTGTTGCTTATCAGGATTCCTGGTGTCCTTGTACTATGACAGCTACATTGAGGATTCATGTAGAGTACGATTTATGGTTGCATCTCGAAAATAGGGGCATATTTTGAGCCAGATAGAGGATTAACAAAATTGAAAATTGGACTGGTCCAAAAATGCATAAGTTCTGGTCGACTATGGGAATTTCCATCTTTTATAGAAATCCAAAATCATTATGAAAAATTTTCGATTTATTTCTAGGATTAATTCATATCTACTCATTTTTTTTTTTCTTTGAGGGGAGTAGTAAATACCAGCCATGAATGTGCTTTAGGCATTCAATAAGCTCTCCTTTCATGGGGAAGCAGGAAAAGACCTACTCTCAAAGCTATATTTAAATACCACTATAATACTTAGTTTTGTTCATGAATAGAAACCTACTGTATGATACCATGCGCCAGTTTAAAATAAAATTGAAATTTATACATCTTAATTTTATAATTCATAGCTTATGGTAAAGAGATACATCAGATTTGACTGCATCATCAGAAAGAACACACAATTTTACATAAAACTGCCAAGTTTCATGAGAATAGCTTAAAAAATAAATAAATGGTGGTGAAATTACCGAATTTCTTGAAATGTTGAGGTCCGTATTTTAGCCCACTTTTTCTAAAGAAAAACGTCCACAGAAAAGCCTAAATTTTGGCACTTAAAATTCTCATAACTTTTGAACTACTGATGATATTTGCATAATTCAAACGGTTTTAAACATCTTTTACATACTTCTTTTCATGCAAGTTGATAAAATAATTATCTAAAAAGAAAAATCAACTTGTAATGCTAATTGTAGTTGTAGCTAGTTGAGCATTTTTTTTTAAATAGATTAGAGTTCAGTTGACCACTTGCCATGAAAATAATTATAGAGCAGAGACAGGCTTGCAACATCTCTTCTATGGAGAAAGTGGTTGAAGGGAAGAGAAAAGAGCATCACCTATGTTTCCAAGCTGGTTTTGAACGCTATCCAGACTGGATAGTGCTGAGCAGCTCTTGTCAGATGTGGCAACAGTACTCCACTTTTAGAGTGTAAATGGCTCTTATACAAATAGGATTGGCAGTTATAAAACCACTTGAGCGGTAGAATGATCTAACCTTTTTTAAAGCAGTCTTGGCAACAGATTTGATGGATGTGTTCCATTACAGATGAGTGCAGGTCGGTTCCAGAAGCTAGTCAGGACATAAAGCTTCTCCAAGATCAGCCATTCATTTCAATTTACCCCAATTGATCCATGATTATAAAAGGAGGAGCTTTGTTTTTGATGCATTAAAATTATCGGCCACCCCCACATTGTATCACATCTTCAAGATCAAAAGAGAATCAGAAGGTGCTTGATCATTGCTGCCCTTTAAAAGGTTGCCATTTGTTTTTCTGCATAAATGTCTACGAATGATCTAAGAATATGCTAGATCATTGAAGATTATAAAGAGTTAGGCCCAGAATGGGACCTTGAGGGATGTCAGCATAATACTAAGTTTAGGATTCCTACTTATTACCAACTATCAAACAGGATTTTATAATTGAGGACACGACATTTCCAGTTATTCCACAGCTGGCAATCTTGTGAAGTAGACCTTTTCTGCCATACTATATAATAAGCCTTTGATATATCAAGAGCTATTGCTCTAGAAACAAAGTCTGTCAAGACTGTCTTTTTGGTTTAGAGAAAAGCTTTTTTGATAAGAGAATTGTGATGAATGAAAAACTTTCACATTCATTTAGATAATTTAATTTTATGTATATTTTTGCCTGTCTTGGAATTTTGATCAAATCACTTTTTCTTTTTATTTCAGTATTCTTTTTCGATTAAGCTTTCAATGAGGAGTAAACACAAAAACCGGGATTTTAAAGGACTGTTATTTCCTTTGCCCCACTCTGGTAATGAATCGCAAGTTTTTTCTGTGGATTTTGATACAAGGGGTAAGTTATAATTTTTCTGTGCAAACATTATCTTGGTGCCAACAAGCGTGAATATGTGTATAAATCTGCAGTTTATTACATAGTTTTTCATGAGATTTTTTATAATTGGTGGATTGAAAAATGTTCATAAGATTGTTACTAAATATAGCTTCAAGTTCTTAGATTTAAAATCCAAACTTTACAAATGTTCTTAATGTAATTTCAGATATTAAGATTGAAATAGCTGAATAGGATCTTCTGCAATTAAGTGCTTTGAAAATCTGGTTGATTGACACTAGCCTAAAATTGGGATTGGATTGATGTTTAAGTTTAAAAAAAAATAGATGGATTGTCTGGGGTTATGATGACTAAACTATGTTGTGCTTTCTCTATCAATCAATCTACTCATGTGTTTAAAAGATCTGCCAAGCTTTATTGTTGATGAAAGAGATTTAAATAAAGGATTGGTTTTGTCACGGCTGAAAACGAAAACTATAAGTAGGTAGTTACAATAGGTATTAGGTTGAGCAAAAATCATGTCTTTTGACATGAAGTTGAACATAAAAACATTTTTGCACCAACCTACTAGATATCTATGAATCGGTATTTTTCCGTATTCATATAAAAACCCCTTTGTATTTTATTTAAAAAGAAAATATAACTTTATATATGGGTTGTGGGATTGCATTCACTATGAAAAGATCTAATTTGCATATTCTTTTAAACATTCATTTATTATATAAATTTCAACTGTGTGCCGCCTAAAGTTTTTGACAGACTCAACCAACATTGACAAACTTGGTATCGTTTTAAAGTTCAAACCCTTGGAAAAATATCGAAAAATTAGCCAAAATGATAAAGTGTAAGTTGGTCAGCTGGCCGGTTTTCTGCATGATGGGGTCATAAGATTTAGTGAAACTTTAACATTAATTCTATATAATTTAATAGATTTCTAATGTTATTTATAAATATTTGGAAAAAATGCTTAGTCATGTTGCCGGATGTGACGTCAGCTATCATGACGACTTTTAATACTTACATTAACCGCTTTCGAAGAGTGACATGATACTATAACCCAGAGTGAAATACTAATTTTCAAATCCAAAAAAATTGGTACCAACGTGATTATTGCATTTCAAAATGTAAGATGACAAAGTATCACAAATCGACAAGGAAAAAAAAATTGATTGAAAAATATTTACCGACGAAGATCATAATTGCTATATTTTAAAATGTAAACAATGCATTTCAATACAAAACTTGAAAGGTCTGAGTGATAATCCCAAACATATATGCTATTATTTGAGTACCGGGGGGGGGGAGCATAATGAGTAAATAAACGTTTGTTTCTCTAAAGCTTTATACTTGCAGATTTTAATGTGAAATGTGAGTTATTGGATTTGGTGAGATCCTAGGCATAACTTTTTTTTTTCCTGAGTGGGGGATGATGGTTGTATGATGTGTTTACTTCGGTGATGACATCATTATCTTCTGTTAAAAAAGATGCATATATTTATGATGTACTACATTGACAAAGATGTCATATACCAAAAATCACATGGCTGAACTGCTGATTCCAAAATCTAGGTAAATGGATCAGTCTACTCTAGGGGCTTATTTGTAACCTTCCAAAAAATCACAAATATATCAAGTAATCCGGAGTTAAGGAGAGGATTAAAGTCACTGGAATGCTGACTGATACTACACTCAGGAATTCATGTTGAAGTAATGGTTGCCTAATCCCTAACCGTGTTAATGTATTTATGTATTAATTTTGAAAATGAGTATATTTTAAAAAGTGGGGTGGGGGATATGAAATCGGTCCCGAAAATGGCTGAAACTGTCTATTTCATGTATATTAACATTGGGGTGGCAGATATGAAGTCAGTCTGGGAATTGGATGATATAAGTGGAAATGTATACTAGCAGGATACTCAGCATTACCCGGGATTGGATGAGGTAGGAAGAAATATATATATATATATATATATATATATATATATATATATATATATATATATATACTAGCAGAATACCCGGTGTGTCCTGGTATTGAATGACGTTGCTGGAAAGATATACTAGGAGAATACCTGTCACCCAGAATTAAATAACGTTATTGGAGAGATATACTAACGTTATTGGAGAGATATACTTACAGAATAACCAGCATGACCCGGATTGAATGAGATAGGTCGAACATATATACTAGCAGAATATATATCGTGTTGCCTGGGATTGGATGAAATTGGTGGAAATATATACTAGCAGATAACCTAGCATCGCCCGGGATTGAATGAGATAGATTGAAATATATGCTAGCAGAATACCTGGCGTCGCCGGGATTGAATGAGAAAAGTGGAAATATATATTAGCAGAATACCCTGCATGTTAAATGTATCTTAATTGATTGGTGTGTTTAATGTGGGATAAATTTCGGAAACATGATTGTCAAAATAACATATCCAAGAATTATGAAATGTGAGTTAATGGATTGGTGTGTCGATGCAATATTAGGAAAATCTGAGTTATGTTCAGGAAATGTTATTACTTAAAAATATGGTATCTGTCGTCGGGAGGGAAAGAATACAGCAACGTGGAATTTAGTAGTGAAGCAAGGATTGCGTAATTCTTAACCTTCTCAAACATTTTTGTTTGTAAAACTTGAGTAATCTTCCGAAAATGACGTCTTTTTTCCAAAAACTATGGTGTCAGTAGTGGAGAATGAAAATGAAGCAGTAATGTGGAATTTGATAATGAAGCAAGGGTTGTCTAATCACTGTATCAATGTATTTATGCATTAATTTAAAAATCCTGCTGAGACATCTTTCAAAAATTCCATAATTTTTCTTACAATTAATAGTGCCAATATTAAGGAAAGAAACCCAGTAAGGTTGAAATTTTTTTTTTTTTTTTTTTTTACATGGAGGTCACCACCAGAAGCCACTCGAGGATAAGGGTTATTTTGTGTACAATAATCAATCGGATAGTGTTGCAATATTCATTAGTATTAGAGATTTGATAGTGTCATTACTTAAGGGGCGGTTCATCAGGAATTGGTTTGTTGGACTTTAAGAAATCCATGTTGAAGTCAGGAGGGAAACAGGCAAGCGGTAGAGAATTCCACAGGCGTGCAGTTCGAAGAAAGCTTTGTTCATGGAATCTACGTTTTTGAGTTAGACACAGATAAAAAGTGGGGAAAATTGACTGGTTTCAGCTAGACGGGTATTTATCAGGAAAGATTGGCGAGGGAGAGGGCCAGAGATTGGAGCACAGACGAGCATCTGCCATGGAAATAATAAAACAAAGATAGGCTCGCAACGTCTCTTCTGTGAGAGGTTGCAAGGAAGAGAAAAGGCATCCCCCACTAAGCTACAAAGTCTATTTTGTACTTTGTCAAGGCAGGATAGGTTGTTTTTAGCAGCTCCTGCCCAGATGTGGTAGCAGTATTCCATCCTTTGACATACTTGGCTTTTATATAGAGAATTGCATCAGTAGTGAGATACCTTCTGGAGCAGTAGAAGGATCCCACAATTTTTCCAGTGACCTTGGCAACACTTGATTTTAGATCAGGAGTAAAGATCAAACCCAGAAGCTTGTCAAAACATGGGGCCTCCCTAGACGAGAGCCATCCATTTCCATTGATGCTAGATAGGGATCAGAGCGTTGATGATGTAAAGATAGAAGTTTGGTCTTAGATGCATTAAAGGTAATCAGCCACCTCTTTCCCCACTGTACCACGCTCGAGATCAGGAGAGTCAGAATTTTGTCATTTACAGCCTTTGATGTGTTGCCGTAGATGGTCGTGTCAACGAATGATTTAAGTATGTGTTTTGGGCGATCATTGATGTAGATCAGAAGAGTTGGGCCCAGGATGGACCTCTGAGTGGCTCTAGCATTAATACTGCAGGCCTCTGATTTTTGTCCATCAACCACTACTCTTATGAGCCTATCAGAGAGAAATGATTTAATAATTATTTCCAGTTATACCGTAGTTGCCATACCTTATTGAAGACCTTTGATATGTCAAGCAATTGCCCTAGAAAGGGAGCCTTTATCGAGATTCGCTAATCCGATGAGATATAACTTAATTTATGGTGGAGCAATGGTTTCCTAATCAATAACTAAGACAATGTATTAATTTGGAAATCCTTATGATTCACCTTCTAAAAATTGTTTCAGGTCTTTTAAAATTTGGTAGCCTTTGTGGGAAGAGAAATTATTTAGTATGTGTTGTAGAATACCTGTCGAGAGTATGTGAAATTGTTTCATGAGTATGTGAAATTACGTGTTCGATAAAATTATTTTAAATGTGTTGTATATTGCCCATCCTCACAAAAGTAAAATTTCAAGTACATGTTGTAAATAATTACCGATCCTAGGTAAGGTACAATTATTTGATACAGGTAATACACATCCTAGGGTAGGTAAAATATTCTTTTGCTCGAAATGGCAGATGATACATAGGCATTAAAAATTGTTATTCTCGTAAGAATAACAAATATGTTCAAAATCAACTTATATATATGAATGAAAAAAAAGACAAAATGGCCACGTGTTCTTGGTGGGGGGGGGTACTATTCTTTAGAACTTTATATGCTCCCTAGATCATAAAATCTACGATTTGTGAAGGGACTTCGTATCTACATTTATTTATATTGACTTTTATAAAATTCATGCTATTCCATCCTTTCACGTATTTTTCATATAAAAAGTGAAACTGAATCGAAAGCGAAGTCCTCTTCCCGGCCTTTTATGCCGGTACGTCCAGAAAGCCATCTGCTTTAAGCAATGGGGAGGAAAAACCCTCATATCAGACAATTGCTATTTGGACCCTCGCTTTTTAAGGAAGCTGGTTTTCTCCAACATCATGGGGAAAAGAAACGGCAGAAAGCTTAACTGGCCTCCAGCCAACATTCGTTTTTGCAAGTTAACTTTTGATGAACACTTATGTCTCCCTAGCGTAGCAGTAAAATGTTACGTTTTCTATCACTTTGTTCTGCCTTCAGGTTCGTTTTATTTTTCTTTTACACCCGGGCAATGCTAGGTACCCCTGCTAGTCTATAATAAAAATTTCACCTGTCTGTTGAAATGTATGTTTCTAAGTCTGCGTAAAACATTCGACAGAGGTGACTGATTTTCACAAAATTCAGATGAGCCAATATCTAAAAACTGGCTAAAAACATTGATTCCTTCACCCTCAACTGGGCACTTTTCTACGGGTAGGAGTCAATTTTTTTATTTATTTTATTTTTATTTTATTTTTTTTATTTGTTTTTTGTTTTGTTTTTTTTCTCGCCGATATTTTCGAAAGTCATCCCCTCTTTTCGATTAACTAGCATTAATTTAAACCCATGCCATTTCCAGTTTGTCGATGGGTGTAACAGCAAAGGGGTCCCTTTTTTTTTTTTTTTTTTTTTTTAATCCGCACACCTCCAAACACCTGGGCACCCAGGCTAGTCCTATATATATTTTGATTGCAGAAATTCCCCTCTCAACCAAATTACCGTAGATGCCACTTACAAATTTATTTCTAAACTATTACACATGATTTTATGTAACTTTCGAACGCTGTTACAGGCACACTTATTTTTAATAAAATCCTACATTACATCCTAGGAGTGTCATCATCACTATCGCCAACACCTATAGATGAAGCACTTTGTATTGTCCCCTCTAAAAGAATTCCTCCCACAACGTCTAGACTGGGTAAAAATATAAACATAACTATATTGTCCTGACACTCTTAACTGAATTGTACACACCTACACCTACCTTTTTATACTTCCCCATTCAAAAATAATTTGTCTTCACTAACAATTAGGCTATTCCCATTGGCTAAGAATATAAAAATCTATTATTCTGGATTACACACCATCTTACAAAAACGAACACACTAAACCTTTAATATGGCCGTTCACTTTACACAAATCATTTTTTATGAATGTTAAACCAAATAAACAAGTCTACATACGCTCATTAACTTTTAACTACACAAATTTTATCACCGCATTGTTGGAAAAAAATTGACACTGTCACCACCCAAACTTTGTTAGTTCATAGTATGTGCACATGGGATCTTGACAGCAACTATCAAGGTTAATTATGTGGGAAATATTTTGACAGAAACCTCCACTTCCAAAATAGGGTAGTGTGTGTGTGTATATATATATATATATATATACTAGCTGTACACTGCCACGCATTGCAGTGGCTCAATTTGGTGTAATGGAAAAATTTAATAAAAGAGAAAATGCATGTTTCTTATATTAGTACAGCAATCCACTGCAAAAAGTGAAAAAGAAGGCGAAACTGAAAAAAATGGTGCTCTTGCAGAATTTGATCTGGATCCTCGAGAGTTTCTGTCAATCATTCATGTTTTGGACTTGACCAACAATCAGTGGATGAAGCCGAACGTAGCAAAAATATTGAAACGCTAAATGCTTTTTTTTTTGTTTTAAAAAATGTGATTTAGTAATTAATATTTGGTTGATGGTGGGGGGAGGGGGGTTACTATACACAGATTCGAAAAAGTCGTCCAAAAACAAATAAATGAAAGCAAAGGTAAGGTAATTTACGTTTCTACCTAATTGGATAATTGTTTAGTGTTTTTATGTAATGTAAAATGTTTAATTGGCTCAAAAAACAGAAATGGTCGCGAATTCTGTTGAATACGTTAAGTTTGGGAAAGTAAGTTGAAAACTAAAAACTATACAAAACAGTGTCTGAAACTCACCAAACATATGTTACCATGACATAGGCTGGCATAATGGATAGGTTTCTGACTGTATTTTGTATAGTTTTTTTAGTTTTAACTCACTTTCTCTAACTTAAAGTAATCAACAGTGTCCACCACCATTTGTAGCTTTCAAATACACCAATAAACACTGTTTTTCGAGCCGACTAAACGTTACATTAAATGAAAAGGGTTTATATTACTAAACACAGATACAAAGAAGTTGTCAAAAAATAAATATATAACAAATAAATGTTATCAAAGGCAAGAAAAGTAAGTGTTCTACCTAACTGGATAAGATTTTAGTGTTTTTATGTAATGTATAATCGGTTCAAAAACATTCAATGTTTATCGGTATATCTGAAAAATACAAATGGCGGCAGACTGTATCGAACATGTTAAGTTTGGGGAAATTTTGGGAAAATGAGTTTAAACTAAAAATACTGTTAGGAACTCACTCAATATATGTTACCATGATGTAGGCTGGCATATAATCGGTGGTTTTAAACTTTTGCTCGATACAGGTGACGACTTTTAAAAATCCCTTTTAGTGATTACCTGGTGTGAGGATATTTGTACAACTAAACGGCAAATCTGCTCAAAAAAATCCGGTATTATTTTACTTTAAGGCCCGTTTCACGTTCATATATAACGAAATATTTTATTGTAGATTTCGGTGTGCTAAAAACGAATCTGCAAACCGTTTACGTAGCAAAAAAAAAGTTTTCATGACATTCATGAAATTACTTTTTCGAAAAGTGGGTGATCACTTTTCAATGTAAATTTAACTTAGAATGGGCACCCACTTTCTGGCCACCTGAGAGAGGGGCATTTTTCTGTTTCTTGGCTAAAAAGTTTTTTTTGTTTGATTTCTTTTGCATGGTAATAACCCCTGAACTCTGGGACTATTTTCCATTTAACAGCCGTAGCCTTCGTTTACGCTATGCGTAAGCATAAACGAAAGCTGTTTAGCCAATAAACATGGGAAAAAATCCCCCCTCTCTCAGGTGGCTAGAAAGTGGGTGCTCATTTTAAGTTAAATTTACATGGAAAAGTGATCGCCACTTTTTCGAAAAGGTAATTTCTTCATATCATAAAAACTATTTTTTTGTGACGGAAACGGTTTGCAGATTCGTTTTTAACACACCAAAATCTACAAAAAAAAGTTTGTTATTTACGAACGTGAGACACACAGCCCTTAATGGAAAATTATATCAAAAATCCGGGGGAAAATAGTTTTCAATAAAAACAGCAAATGAATTCGATAGAAAAAAAATGGATGCTATTTTTTTTTCTTTCTGTGTGTTTCTTGGCTAAAAAGTCTTTTTGTTTGATTTCTTTTGCATGGTATTAACCCCTGAACTCTGGGACTATTTTCCATTTCACAGACGTAGCCTTTGTTTATGCTATGCGTGAGCATAAACGAAAACTGTTAAATATGCATTCGCGTACCAAACTGCCTTGTAAAAAAAACCTTTTAGCCAATAAACACGAAAATAAATGCCCCTTCCTCAGGTGGCCAGAAAGTGGGTGCTCATTTTAAGTTAAATTTAGATGGAAAAGTGATCACTCACTTTTCGGAAAAAAAAATTTCTTCAGATCATGAAAACTATTTTGATACTCCTTGGGCGTTGAGTTCCATGGCGACCCGCAGAATTATTTAATGGTCGTTCCCTTAGTACCCCCCTAGTAGCAGTGTCAGAAATTTCGTGAAAATAGCGAATAATTCCACCCCATCTTTCCAAGCTTATAACTCCTCGAAAAATGCAATTCAAGCCCTAATTTTTTTTTTTTCAATTAAAGGAGCAAGGACCAAGATTTCATTAAAAAAAAAATTAAAAAAAACGTGTTTTTTTTAAAAAGGTTTTAAACTTCGGACTTTACAGGTAAAATTCTAAAAGAACATTATGTTTTTTTTGTTTTAAATTTGAATATATTATGTTATGTATGGACCTTTTGTCTTCAATTTGTGAGTAAATAATTATGTACTTATCGGGTTCTAAATTAATTATTATTAGACATTTACAAAATGGGAGGCGTGAATTATTCGACCCCCTGTCTTTCCAAGCTTATAACTCCTCGAAAAATGTAATTCAAGCCCTAATTTTTTTTGTCAATTAAAGAAGCAAGGACCAAGGTTCCATTTAAAAAAAAAAACAAAAAAAAAAAAACAAATAACGTGGTTTAAAAAAACTTTACAGGTAAAATTCTAAAAGAACACTGTTTTTTTTTTTTAATTTGAATATATTATGTATTGACCTTTTCTCTTCAATTTGTGAGTAAATTAAATATTTACTTTCGGGTTACTAAATTATTTACTTTTTATAGACACTTAAAAATTGGTATGGGGGGGAGGGTTCGTGAATTTAAAAAAAAAAAAAGTTTGTCTAAAATATTATATTCGATTTATTGGAAAGAACATAAAATTTCACATTGACCCTGAAAATATCGTAAAAATAGAATCAATAGAAAAATTTTGATAGATTTTTAAAATTTAAAAATTGAAAAATATTGAGTTCGGAAAATTCATTAATGTTTTAAAAAAACAAAAAAAATATTTCTATTACTTTTAAAACAACTGTAATAGTTTATTTTGGAAGTATAATCCATAAATAAAATAAATAACCCACTTTTAACAGAGAAATTCCGAGATGTTTATATTGTATTCGCAGTTTCGTGTTAGGGGTGTCAAAAATTCCTACAAAAATTCTGATACTGCTACGCATGCGCACGTAACATTTTTTATTTATTTACTTACGTGGTGGAGTTTCTATACTGATAGGTTTTTTGAAATTTTTTCACTGGATTATTATTGATTGAACACTAACCAGATTATGAAAAAAAATTGAAAAAAAAAAAAAATCATTTCAACATTTGAAAGGGATACTCACTTTTTAGTTACCACGTTCTGGTAAATCGGTCACTTTTTATTTATTTATTTATTTATTTTTTTTTTTCTAAATACGGAAGTGTCTTCGGGAGATATAAAATGGTCGCATGTTGACGAAGCAATGTATCGGGAGGCGTACGGGATTAAAAATTATTGGTAAATTTTTAGATTAGGTCCACTCCACCTCCTCAATTTTCTTTTAAATGACGACTTGAAATGGTTTTCGACTATGCTGAATACGAAAATCGCATCGAAATTTTGCAGAAATAAGTAGTTATCAAGATATAAAAAGTTGTATTATGCATTGTAATCTTTGGCGGCCATCTTTTTTACGTGTGTGTATTTGTTTATGGCGCGTGTGCACGTAAAAAGATGGCCGCCGAAGAATACAATGCATAATACAACTATTTATTTCCGCAAAATTTCAATGCAATTTGCGTGTTCAGCATACTCGGAAACCAATAAATGTCGTCATTGAAAGGAAAATTGTGGAGGTGGACCTAATCTAAAAAAATACCAAATTATTAAACATTTCTCCAGCATGTTAGTGAAATTTATAATACTTTTAAAAAATTAAAAAGAAACAAAACAAAAGTTTTGAAAAAAAACTCACCTTTCACAAAAACAATTTAAAAAAAACACACACACACAAACTGTGTGTTTTTTTTGTTATGATAAGTAAAAAAAAAATAAATAAAATAAAAATCTCGAAACTTTATTTTCATGAAAACAATTAAAAAAAAGTCCTGTTCTCTCTATTTTTTTTTCTTTGAGAAACAAATATATTTCTGACTTACAAATGCGGTAGAGACTCATTATTTTTACTTTCTATGGTTTTGATATACCGCGTTTTTCTTGCTTACAAAATGGGTGACTGATTTATCAGAACGTTGTAACTAAAAAGTGAGCACAGCACCACTTTCAAATGTCGAAATAATGATTTCTTTTTTACATTTTTTTTTTTTTTAATAATCTGTTTAATTAGTGTCCAATCAATAATAATCCAGTGAAAAAAAATTCCAAAAACCTATAAGTATAGAAATAAAGAATGGGAGTAATGTTTGTACAACGTAACGTCGCCTTTCGCACTTTTACAAACATTTTTTAAAAAAAGTAACTAAACCATTTATTGATAATTTGTCACGTGTACAAACATTTATTTATTTACGTAGGCTTAACTCCTTTCATGAATAAGAAAAGTTTTACTCTTTAAGAATAATAAAAGGAAAAGTTACTGAACATTTATAAAAGGACTTCTTTTCATGAAGGCCAGAGGAATAGTTGGCCGAAAATTCGTGAAACAACAACAATAAATAAAAATGGTGCTAATGCAGAGAGCCGCGCTATTTTTTAAATCATATTTCCACGTTTAAATAAGGTTTTACGATTTTTTTTGATTTTTTTATTCAGTTGTAAGGTTAAAGTACAGAATAGTTACAAAACATCCTTACCTCCCCATGTTAAGAATGACTTTTTAAATAATAACATTATTTCAGCACGGATCACTCTCTGCATGAGTAATCTTATATAGAAAAAAAAAAACTCAAAAGCAAGCAACAAACTTTTTTTTTTTTTGGCCTTATATAATAAAGAAAAGATGTGTAAATTAAAAAATTTGGAAGATAAACAAATGAAATATGTTTTTTTTTTGTTTTTGTTTTTTTACTTATCGAGTTAACAGAAAATTAAACCTTTCGTCAAATCGTGGCTGTGAAATGAATCGAACCGGAAGTTCAGTTTTATCAACAGAACAGATTCGCAGAACCGATAAATAAATATATTTATTTTATTTAATATTTTAATTTTAATTAGGTAAATTTATTTTAATAACATAAAAACATACCTCGACTCTAAAAATTGGTTGTCTGAAAATTTCAAATAAATTGGTAACGTATAAACATGGTTTTATTTCTTTAGAACGAACCAACTTTACATTTTTATATATATAGATATATTGAGAAAAGTACGAACGGACATGGGTTAATTTACAGGTCGATTTGTAGTAAGTAATAAGTAATTTCTGCTTACTTTATTTTAAAACTACATTTGCTTTTGTGGTTATGACTGGTATATGGCACTTATCTTTCTAAATTACAATTTTTTTTTTTTTAATTTTCCTAAAACTTTTTTTCACTTTCATAAGTGAAAACACAAGAATATTCACTTTTTAACCAATCGATATTCCATTTTGCTTATTCATTTCATTATACAACCAATTTTAATGGAATCTAGTTGTATTTTTAAGCTTATACTATATCAAATTTTATTTTCTGATTAAATAGATCCTGTAAAATAACTTATATAAAATGTGACCATGTTCATACAAATTAAATGTTCTCAACATTGGAATGTATCAGATAAAACGATCAGTTTTTTTTCTCTAAATATCAAAATGTGAAATTTTTTCTTTTTCTGTAACAAGTCTTCCTAGACTGCAGCAGTTAGTGTTCGTTTTACCTATAAATATCAAAATGTGAAATTTTTTCTTTTTCTGTAACAAGTCTTCCTAGACTGCAGCAGTTAGTGTTCGTTTTACCTATAAATATCAAAATGTGAAATTTTTTTCTTTTTCTGTAACAAGGCTTCCTAGACTGCAGCAGTTACAGTGTTCGTTTTACCTATAAGTATGATGGGATGAATCTACTCATTACTCTAAATAAAGGCCCAGCTGAATGCAATTTCAAAAAATATGAAATTGAAATTTTCAGCAACAGGACAAAAGTTGATTCTACAATCATCCGTACTCAAGTAAGTAAAGCATAATTTTTAATTGTCATCTTATAAAATTTATCTTGCATATTTATCAATTTCATAACTTTCTACTGTAATTTGGAAAAATTTTAACATTTAGAAAATTTGAATGATTTTTAATGTAAAATCTTTTTCATTTTGAAATGTTGACAATGAATTATTATGGTCTGTTTCTCTCAAAGCTGATGCAACACTTAGAAATTTATGGAATTGTTGGCCCGTGAGTACTAACTATAAAGCTCACTACGAAGGTCAAATCTTATTGAGCTCCCATTAGTTTTTATGTCCGACATCGGAGTACTAATTTTGGTATTAGTTAGAATTGTTTGGAATTGTCAGTGTCTTCACATTGAGTAAGTGAGACTGGCCGTATTCCTGGGATGAGTAAAATATTTTTAATGTTGTTGGCCGTATTCCTAATATAGTTCTGTCTTCATTAATATCTATGTAATATAACTTTGAAATCCTAATTTATGGTCAAAGCCACGGGTTAGGGTTCACAAGTAGGTCATCTCGTCAGCGTCAGACAAAGCCAAACTATTTGCAAAGAACTTTGCAGCTAATTCTACCCTATCCGACGAAGGCCATCAACTCCCCATATTTCCTCCTATAACACAGAACAAGCTAGGTAACATACAAATATCTGTGCATGAGGTCGCCAAGCTAATCAAGAACCTAGATTCCAGTAAAGCAACTGGCCCTGATGGCATCCCAATTATAGTGTTAAAGCTTCAACCAGAACTTGCTCCCATACTTACGAAACTATTTAAGCGCTGCCTTAAGAAGTGCTTTCCGACTCCCTGGAAGACCTCATCAGTTTGCCCTGTTTAAGCTCCACATATCACTTGTGTAGATAGAACTACTACATGGAAGACCATGATTTTAGTGCATGGTTGGTGAATACATAGTTTAATTGATCAAAGGAGGAATAGACTACCCTATATTTTTTTTTTGCATGTAAGAGTAAATATTAAGCTACACCTTACATGTGGCAACTGACCCATTTTTCTCTAGTTGTTGGTCATTTACAATGGTGTTAGTGTTTGAGAGTAGACCACCAGGTGGATAAGTGTCTTGTCTGTATTCACATCTCCAAATATTCATAGGCTGTTTGTGTCCACTAATGTCTGGACAGTTCTCTGCAGTCTAACCAAGGGTGGCATTGTTTTAAGCCCATGGCAGTTCCTATACTTAACACATGATTGTCTTGATGCAAAGTTGAGTGAGATTAAAAATACCCTCATTTATGTGGAAACGAAGGTTGATTGAAAATGTCTGGAGGAATCTCATTTCTGAAGAGAGAAATTATATTGAAGTTGGAACACATAACTTTTTAACCCATCGTTGGAGAATGTGTCAAAGAAAGTTCTGATGACATACTCTCCTCTCCATTACAGAACGGAGGGTGTGCACCAGGGTGATTATATCAGGTGGCAGCTGAACTGGGAGAAATATCCCTGACATGACTAGTCTGGATACTTTAAGTTCCAAAAGATTAACATGATGGGCTGCTATTGTTCAAGCTCTTCTCTTGTAATTGTCATACATATATCATTTAAAGTCTAAAGCTACATTAGGACTGGTAGGATGTCAGAATGCATGCAAAGATCTTGCAATGCTCTGTGAGGATATTTTCCAGTAATTGTTACAATTCTCCTTGTCTTATTGAAAGTTATGATTACATCATGAAAGCCACTGGAGAGTAATTATCTTCTAAATCTTAAATATAAAAAGCAGAGGATGATTCCTCAGCTTGGGGCCATCATAAGTGAGGAGCTCCAGTGGGATATTGTCAAGTCTAGGAACTTTGCTAGGTTTTATCTCCTTCAGAGTTTTGAAGTCCTTGATGGAGATTGGAAAAACATCCAATGAAAGACAGGATGTGATAGGGTCATTCTAAGATCACCTGAAGTGTTAGCATGGTTTTTAAGCAGGTTCTCAAAGTGAGATATTTATCTTGCTAAAATGTCCTGTTGTGAACCCCATCCATATCCTTAAAACAAGTCACTGTTGAATGTGTAGTACCAAAAATTCCCACAGGTTGCTGCATAGAAACTGGTCAACATAGTTTTGTATCTCTACAACTTTTCTTTGCCACTATGTATTCTGGGCTTTTGACAGACAACTACAGCTTATGAGCATGTTAGTTGTAGGCTGGCTCTCTAAGAGTCAAATGTGCTTGATTAGTTTTGATGAGATGGTACTATCTCTCTCATTGAATCAGACCTGTCTTTTCATTGAGTAGCCGAGGGTGGTCCAGTGGTGTTGAACTGTGGCCTGACTAACAGGTGATGCAAGGTAATATTCACAAGATGGTATTGATTATCATGATTTAGTGTTCTGCACACAAACAGGATGGCCAATAATCCCCCCTCTCACAGGCGATGGTCCTTGTCTACAAGCTTGTCATTGGTGAGCATTACCTGGTTGGTGTGGTCAAGCTGGGTGTAGAAAGCAGCTTGGTCTTCAGTGGAGGTCAGCATCTGAACATGCACAGATCAGGGGGATGTCTGCCCATGTGGACAATCGTGCTCATGGCTATGGTAGTGAGGTTCTGCAGTTGCATGAGCAGAGATCGGATAGCAAAGCCAATGACATGTGTTTATACTTAGGATGTTGTCCTATTCGGGCAGTGAACTAAAGTCTATATTGAAATGAGCATGCTCCTTGTAGATGAGAGCAGTACAGTGTACACCATTCAGGATGTTTGGTGTCTACCACATCTTGGAAGGTATGGATGTTCCATACACCTATAGTTAAAAGGTTCTTAGTGTTGTGACTGTTAATGGGATATTTGCCAGTTGCATTAAGTTGGGCAGATGGGTTTGTGATGACTGGGTTTTACCCTACCTTTTCCAAGGGCTTCCCCATAGATTGATTGCAGCAGTGCATAATAGGCAAGCCCCATTATGGGTCTATTTGCTGAACTCTGGTGTCATGTTACAATCACCAGAGATCGACCAACTTAGACCAGCTACCCAAGTGCAGTTGTGGGCTGAAGGCTTCCAGCATTTAAGCCAGCCCCTGCTACATCTGGCACCGTTGTCACACGACTTACATCATGAGTGTCAAGGATAAACAGGGAGAAAAATGACTGAATGCCAGTTGAGTATATTGTTTTGGGGCTGTGTGATGGCTACATTCGGCCCACTATGGCTCAAGATGACAGGCAGCTGGGTTTTTGCTCTATTAAGCTCTTCCTACCTATCTTGCACTCTTCTTGTTATTTACTTTATAAGTTCATTCTCATAGTCCTTGCTTTCTACAAGGTAGCAGGGTTGAAGGTTTGGAATATATCTGTATGGTAAATCTTTAAATATATGTATAACATTTGACCACAGAAGGCACTGAAACTTTATGCCTTTTAACATAAACACATATTGGATTACCTATATATTGTATTATATTATACTAGCAGTTTAGACTGGTTTTGCTCGGGCCGTATGTATTAGTGTTTGGACGAGTAATCGAAATCGGGAATAGTAAAAATCGGAACATTTGGGAATATAAGAATCGGAAATATTTTCCGATGCCAAATCGATTCTTTTAATTGTCTTTGTTCATTGTTTCAAATAAAATCTGGTAATATTGTGTAAGTTATATATTGTGTAAGATATATATATATATATATATATATATATATATTGTGTAAGATATATATATATATATTGTGTAAGATATATATATATATATTGTGTAAGATATATATATATATTGTGTAAGATATATATATATATATATTGTGTAAGATATATATATATATTGTGTAAGATATATATATATATATTGTGTAAGATATATATATATATATTGTGTAAGATATATATATATATATATATATTGTACAAGATATATATATATATATTGTATAAGATATATATATATATATTGTGTAAGATATATATATATTGTGTAAGATATATATATATATATATTGTGTAAGATATATATATATATATTGTGTAAGATATATATATATATAGATATATATATATATTGTGTAAGATATATATATATAGATATATATATATATTGTGTAAGATATATATATATAGATATATATATATATTGTGTAAGATATATATATATAGATATATATATATATTGTGTAAGATATATATATATAGATATATATATATATTGTGTAAGATATATATATATAGATATATATATATATTGTGTAAGATATATATATATATAGATATATATATATATTGTGTAAGATATATATATATAGATATATATATATATTGTGTAAGATATATATATATAGATATATATATATATTGTGTAAGATATAGATATATATATATATATATATATTGTGTAAGATATATATATATATATATATATATATATATTGTGTAAGATATATATATATAGATATATATATATATATATATTGTGTAAGATATATATATATAGATATATATATATATATATATTGTGTAAGATATATATATATAGATATATATATATATATATATATTGTGTAAGATATATAGATATATATATATATATTGTGTAATATATATATATATATTGTGTAATATATATATATATATTGTGTAATATATATATATATATTGTGTAATATATATATATATATTGTGTAATATATATATATATATATTGTGTAATATATATATATATATTGTGTAATATATATATATATTGTGTAATATATATATATATTGTGTAATATATATATATATATTGTGTAATATATATATATATATATATTGTGTAATATATATATATATATATTGTGTAATATATATATATATATATATATTGTGTAAGATATATATATATATATATTGTGTAAGATATATATATATATATTGTGTAAGATATATATATATATATATATATTGTGTAAGATATATATATATATATATTGTGTAAGATATATATATATATATATATTGTGTAAGATATATATATATATTGTGTAAGATATATATATATATTGTGTAAGATATATATATATATTGTGTAAGATATATATATATATATTGTGTAAGATATATATATATATATTGTGTAAGATATATATATATATATATTGTGTAAGATATATATGTATATATTGTGTAAGATATATATATATATATATATATATTGTGTAAGATATATATATATACAGTGGGGAAAATAAGTGTTGGACACATCCCATTATTCTTTATTTAACACATTTTTTATGCAGCGAATGACGCGAAAATTTAACAAGAAATAGTTACTCATTTAACAATAACAAATAACTTTAGAAATTGGAACCTTTTAATGCATAACCAAAAATTATATAATAAAAACGAGAATAGCCTGGAGAAAAAGTGTTGGACACACTAACACAATTTCATCTAATATTTAGTTGAAAACCCCTTATTGGCTATTACAGCTTCGAGGCGTTTTCTATACGACAAAACTAATTCGTGACAACGTTCAGTGAGATTTTGGCCCACTCTTCAACATATACTTTCTTCAAATCCTGAATATTACGTGGATCTCGCTGGTGGACCATGATTTTGAGCTCTCTCCATAGATTTTCTATAGGATTTAAGTCTGGGGACTGACTGGGCCACTTAAGAACATCTATTTTGTTCTGTACGAACCAATCGGAGGTTATTTTAGCAGTATGTTTGGGATCATTATCTTGTTGAAAGATCCATCCCTGTCGCATACCTAACGCATTGGAAGCAGGCAAGAGATTATTTTCAAGAATTTCCCGATATTTGGATGCATTCATCTTTCCATCTATAATATGAAGTGACCCAGTACCATTTGAAGAGAAGCATCCCCAGAGCATGACATTTCCACCACCAAACTTTACAGTGGGGAGGGTGTTCTTGGGATCGTGCGCTGTGCCATCTCTTCTCCATACTCGACGTACAGAGTTAATGTCGAAAAGTTCAATTTTCGTCTCATCGGACCAGATCACATTCTTCCAGTAATCATCTGTTTTCAATAAGTGGTCTCTTGCAAACTCCAGACGAGCATTAACATGACATTATTTTAGTAATGGTGTCTTTCGAGGTGTACGCGATTTAAGACCGTTGCGTCGGAGTACATTACTAATCGTTGGTTTCGTTACTACTATCCCTGCTTTTTCTAAATCTTTCTGAAGTCCGCCTTGTGTGGTTCTCGGTTGCTGCTGAACTTTTCGTACAATCTTCCTTACTGCTCGATCCGACATCTTGCGAGGAGCTCCGGTGCGCGGACGGTTCACGGTTGAGTCATGCACCTTCCATTTCCTAATAAGGTTTCCTATGGTGCTTACAGGGATTTTGAATTGAGCAGATATATGCCGATAACCAATTCCATTCTTGTGCTCGGCAATAATCTTATCACGGACGACTTGAGAGAATTCTTTACGTTTACTCATCCTGAGAACCTTCACGCGTGATGGCTTACTGGTGACTAACGTGTTCCAATACTTTCCAACGACGTAGAGTATGGTTGTGGTGAAAGATAAGAGACCTCTTTAACTTCCGCTTGTACCTTCCGGAGGTGAATTACTTCCCTTGAATTGTTCTTTCCTTCTTTCTTTCCAGCATTATTTATAAAAAATAATAATAAGATATAATTTAAAACAAATATTAGATGAAATTGTGTTAGTGTGTCCAACACTTTTTTTCCAGGCTATTCTCTTTTTTATTATATAATTTTTGTTATGCATTAAAATGTTCCAATTTCTAAAGTTATTTGTTATTGTTAAATGAGTACCTATTTCTTGTTACATTTTCGCGTTATTCGCTGCATAAAAAATGTGTTAAATAAAGAATAATAGGATGTGTCCAACACTTATTTTCCCCACTGTATATATTGTGTAAGATATATATATATATATATATATATATTGTGTAAGATATATATATATATATATATATATATATTGTGTAAGAGATATATATATATATATATATATATATTGTGTAAGATATATATATATTGTGTAAGATATATATATATATATATATATATTGTGTAAGAGATATATATATATATATATATATATATATTGTGTAAGATATATATATTGTGTAAGATATATATATATATATATATATTGTGTAAGATATATATATATTGTGTAAGATATATATATATATATATATATATATTGTGTAAGATATATATATATTGTGTAAGATATATATATATATATATATATATATTGTGTAAGATATATATATATTGTGTAAGATATATATATATATATATATATATTGTGTAAGATATATATATATATATATATATATATATTGTGTAAGATATATATATATTGTGTAAGATATATATATATATATATATATATTGTGTAAGATATATATATATTGTGTAAGATATATATATATATATATATTGTGTAAGATATATATATATATATATTGTGTAAGATATATATATATATATATATATATTGTGTAAGATATATATATATATATATTTCATGATGTTTTTAGAGATACAAAATTTAAATATTGCAATTAGGAAAGGAAGACTTTTATGATTCATGATTAAAAGTAAATTTGTATATATACAAATATATATATATATATATCTTCTCTCCAAAAAGGTGGGAATGAAGGGGAAGCAGGAGAGGAAAGAAAAAAAAATGGGGAGCCAGCTGACCGGTTTCGACCCTCGCTTCTCAAAGCTGTATCGAGGGAATTAATTTTAAAATAAAGAATGAAAGCGATTAAAATAGCGTTTTATTAAATTTACAGGGAATAAAAAAAAAAAAAAAAAAAAAAAGTGGGAAAACGATTAAAATAAAACGACGTTATGGACGAATACCCTAGAGATTAATCACGTTCAACCCCAGGAGGCATTCCCTTTGCTTGCAAAGAGAAGGTTTCCTGAGTCGAACGTGAATGGTCTCCAAGATCTTAAGATGGTATAATGAATGAGCACGACTAATAATGGTAAAAGAGTTCGTGCTAAAGTTTGCTGCACAAGACGGGTTTTTAAGCAAATGATCAGTAATTGAAGACCCGTATGTGTTAGTAACGACATCAGTTGCCCGGTAGGTTCCATTCCTAATTTTACTGGGTACATGTTGTTGAATTCTTCCATCTAATGTTAATGTCGTTCGACCCAAGTAGTTGGCACCGCAACCACATTTAAAATTGTAAATAACATTACTTTTATGGTGGGGGGGGGTAAAACGTCTTTTCGAGAAGATGGAAATAAAGTTCTCGTAGAGAAAACAACACGCACATTAGCAGCAAAATAACATCCATGAACTGCTGAACCTATTTGTTTGGCAAATTTCTCACTTACTCTACCTAACCAAGGCAGACGAAGATAAATTGGACATTTGGCTACTATATTCTCTTTCATTCGAGAGAATTCGGCCAATTTCTTTTGAATAGTTGACCTAATCACATCAAGGGGGTACCCATTTTTGGATAGAGTATCCGTAATTCTTTTCAATTCCTCATCTAATTTTGATTTGGAACAAATCATAAGGGCACGATGTGTTAGGGTCCAAATTAGATTTATCTTACGTTTTCTGGGACAAAATGAATCCCAACAAGTGTACAAACCAGTAAACGTTGGTTTACGGTATATAGATGTTTGGTAACTAGATGGCGTTTTTGTTACCAATACATCAAGGAAGGCTATAGTTGAATTGCTCTCTCCCTCATAGGTGTACTTTAACGCGGGATGCATTCCATTGAGTAAGGAGAAAAAGGTGTTAGCTTCCGTTTGGTTATTAAATAAACAGAATGTGTCATCAACATATCGGAAGTACACCAATGGCTTTATGGGTCCAGATAATAAGCGCTCTTCATGGAACCCAACAAAAATATTTGCCATGGTCGGTCCAAGTACTGACCCCATGGCAACACCATCTTTTTGCCGGTACATAATATTGTTGAAACTAAATTCCACAGATGTAGTGGCAAGTTTCATAAGTTCAATAAAGATGTGTTCAGGAATAGGAGGCGGTGATATCCGGCCACGATATAGAAAATCTGCACAAATATCTATAGTTTCCAAAACAGGGACACAAGTAAAAAGGTTGCTAATATCATAGGAGCACATAAATCTATTAACAATCTTAGACTTTTTAATAAAATCAGCAAAATAAAATGAATCTTTAAGACAATATTTACTATAATATTGTGAAACAGGTTGTAAAATGTCAAAGATCCATTTTGAGACCTTGTGTTGCGATGACCCTACCATGGAGAGAATGGGCCTTAATGGGATATCCGCTTTATGGGTTTTAGGGAGACCATATAGCCTTGGGCGGATAGATCCAGAGGGTCTTATCTCACTAGATACGTTCTTCGGAAGTACACCATTTTTGACCCACTTGACCAGTTTCTTTTGAAATTTGGTTTCCAAGGAGGCGGTTGAATCATGAGTTGCGACAGGGCCCAATTTTTCAAATTTGTCTTTATCATCTAGTATTATCGACATTTTGTCAACATACTCATGATGGTTCAATATAACCACCCCTGACCCTTTATCTGGTCTAGTAATAACTAATGATGCGTCTTGTCGCAGAGTTTTCATAACAGCCAAATGCTCCTTGCGCCATTTAAACTCAGAATGCGACACTGGTGTACTGGCATAACTGTGAGCAAGGTCATTCAATTTTGCCTTGAGATCCCTAGTTTTAGTTTCAGAGACTGGTGCAAGTCTCTCCGCTTGGGCATTTAGGATTTCAAACTCCGAAAACACCTCTTCTCGTTTGACACCGGGCACCGGAATACAAAAATCCAACCCATGATCAAGTACCATTAATTCTGAAGGTGACAAGTCATGGGAAGATAAATTCAGTACGTTACGTCCAATATTTGGGTTAGTAGTACACCCAAATTTTTTATATATTAAGTGTTGCAATTTGTTATTTGATTTAAGAACTAATTTTTTGATATCTCGTTCTTGTAAAATTGCAACATATCGTGCAAAGCGAACTTTATCAAAACACGAAAGAGTGCTCACAACTTCCTTCCATAATTGAACATTTTCACTCTTATATTTTTCTATATTCAATGCTAGTTTATCCAAAAAATTATGGATAAACGCATTCTCGATTTTTTGTCCAGGTTGCAAATTCGCTTTTTTTATTTTAAATAAAATAAACGAAGGACACACATTATTATTAACACAAGAATGTAAGAATGTTATATTATCTTGCGTCGATCTAATTTTACTTTTAATTTTTAAAATAGAGTTTAATTCCTTAATTAAACTCGAACTGTATCTCGTCTTCAAATATTTCATGATGTTTTTAGAGATACAAAATTTAAATATTGCAATTAGGAAAGGAAGACTTTTATGATTCATGATTAAAAGTAAATTTGTATATATACAAATATATATATATATATATCTTCTCTCCAAAAAGGTGGGAATGAAGGGGAAGCAGGAGAGGAAAGAAAAAAAAAATGGGGAGCCAGCTGACCGGTTTCGACCCTCGCTTCTCAAAGCTGTATCGAGGGAATTAATTTTAAAATAAAGAATGAAAGCGATTAAAATAGCGTTTTATTAAATTTACAGGGAATAAAAAAAAAAAAAAAAAAAAAAAGTGGGAAAACGATTAAAATAAAACGACGTTATGGACGAATACCCTAGAGATTAATCACGTTCAACCCCAGGAGGCATTCCCTTTGCTTGCAAAGAGAAGGTTTCCTGAGTCGAACGTGAATGGTCTCCAAGATCTTAAGATGGTATAATGAATGAGCACGACTAATAATGGTAAAAGAGTCCGTGCTAAAGTTTGCTGCACAAGACGGGTTTTTAAGCAAATGATCAGTAATTGAAGACCCGTATGTGTTAGTAACGACATCATTTGCCCGGTAGGTTCCATTCCTAATTTTACTGGGTACATGTTGTTGAATTCTTCCATCTAATGTTAATGTCGTTCGACCCAAGTAGTTGGCACCGCAACCACATTTAAAATTGTAAATAACATTACTTTTATGGTGGGGGGGTAAAACGTCTTTTCGAGAAGATGGAAATAAAGTTCTCGTAGAGAAAACAACACGCACATTAGCAGCAAAATAACATCCATGAACTGCTGAACTTATTTGTTTGGCAAATTTCTCACTTACTCTACCTAACCAAGGCAGACGAAGATAAATTGGACATTTGGCTACTATATTCTCTTTCATTCGAGAGAATTCGGCCAATTTCTTTTGAATAGTTGACCTAATCACATCAAGGGGGTACCCATTTTTGGATAGAGTATCCGTAATTCTTTTCAATTCCTCATCTAATTTTGATTTGGAACAAATCATAAGGGCACGATGTGTTAGGGTCCAAATTAGATTTATCTTACGTTTTCTGGGACAAAATGAATCCCAACGAGTGTACAAACCAGTAAACGTTGGTTTACGGTATATAGATGTTTGGTAACTAGATGGCGTTTTTGTTACCAATACATCAAGGAAGGCTATAGTTGAATTGCTCTCTCCCTCATAGGTGTACTTTAACGCGGGATGCATTCCATTGAGTAAGGAGAAAAAGGTGTTAGCTTCCGTTTGGTTATTAAATAAACAGAATGTGTCATCAACATATCGGAAGTACACCAATGGCTTTATGGGTCCAGATAATAAGCGCTCTTCATGGAACCCAACAAAAATATTTGCCATGGTCGGTCCAAGTACTGACCCCATGGCAACACCATCTTTTTGCCGGTACATAATATTGTTGAAACTAAATTCCACAGATGTAGTGGCAAGTTTCATAAGTTCAATAAAGATGTGTTCAGGAATAGGAGGCGGTGATATCCGGCCACGATATAGAAAATCTGCACAAATATCTATAGTTTCCAAAACAGGGACACAAGTAAAAAGGTTGCTAATATCATAGGAGCACATAAATCTATTAACAATCTTAGACTTTTTAATAAAATCAGCAAAATAAAATGAATCTTTAAGACAATATTTACTATAATATTGTGAAACAGGTTGTAAAATGTCAAAGATCCATTTTGAGACCTTGTGTTGCGATGACCCTACCATGGAGAGAATGGGCCTTAATGGGATATCCGCTTTATGGGTTTTAGGGAGACCATATAGCCTTGGGCGGATAGATCCAGAGGGTCTTATCCAGAGGGTCTTTTATGCTTAAAAACCCGTCTTGTGCAGCAAACTTTAGCACGGACTCTTTTACCATTATTAGTCGTGCTCATTCATTATACCATCTTAAGATCTTGGAGACCATTCACGTTCGACTCAGGAAACCTTCTCTTTGCAAGCAAAGGGAATGCCTCCTGGGGTTGAACGTGATTAATCTCTAGGGTATTCGTCCATAACGTCGTTTTATTTTAATCGTTTTCCCACTTTTTTTTTTTTTTTTTTTTTATTCCCTGTAAATTTAATAAAACGCTATTTTAATCGCTTTCATTCTTTATTTTAAAATTAATTCCCTCGATACAGCTTTGAGAAGCGAGGGTCGAAACCGGTCAGCTGGCTCCCCATTTTTTTTTTCTTTCCTCTCCTGCTTCCCCTTCATTCCCACCTTTTTGGAGAGAAGATATATATATATATATATATATATATTTGTATATATACAAATTTACTTTTAATCATGAATCATAAAAGTCTTCCTTTCCTAATTGCAATATTTAAATTTTGTATCTCTAAAAACATCATGAAATATTTGAAGACGAGATACAGTTCGAGTTTAATTAAGAAATTAAACTCTATTTTAAAAATTAAAAGTAAAATTAGATCGACGCAAGATAATATAACATTCTTACATTCTTGTGTCAATAATAATGTGTGTCCTTCGTTTATTTTATTTAAAATAAAAAAAGCGAATTTGCAACCTGGACAAAAAATCGAGAATGCGTTTATCCATAATTTTTTGGATAAACTAGCATTGAATTTAGAAAAATATAAGAGTGAAAATGTTCAATTATGGAAGGAAGTTGTGAGCACTCTTTCGTGTTTTGATAAAGTTCGCTTTGCACGATATGTTGCAATTTTACAAGAACGAGATATCAAAAAATTAGTTCTTAAATCAAATAACAAATTGCAACACTTAATATATAAAAAATTTGGGTGTACTACTAACCCAAATATTGGACGTAACGTACTGAATTTATCTTCCCATGACT